>NC_057798.1:27213865-27243495 GCF_018294505.1 Triticum aestivum | reverse complement strand
GCTAGCTCCGCCACTGGTTGTAACCCAATATATCCAGGTTGATCACGAGACCCATTTTTATTTCTGACGTTTTTTGTACTGTCTTAACAGTTGATGAATAGATCAGAAGTTTTTTTCGAAAGAAGGGAAAAAAGATGCAGATGTTAGCTAGGTTAGCCGTGCTCTCTCGACAAGACCGCTCGTGTGATGCAGGAGGCCAAGCATGCATGCCCATTGCGGTCGATCCATCTATCGAGATCGATCGGTAGTCAAGTGAACACCGAGGCGTCATCAGAACGCAGCGGGGTCAACAATGGCACATGCACACATGCATCGACGAGACCACGACCGATCCCGGCCGACGCAGTGCCGGAACCCAACCACCGACCACCAATTAACCAGCGCTCGCGAAAGATTGCTGCCTCATTAACGCCGTGCAGGTGGCGGACGGCAAAAAGGAGAGTGTCCAGTGTGTTCCGGCCGTCGATCCAACAATGCATGCACCGAAAATGCTCGACAATTCCGTCGCTCCGCTCGGATCTCGATCACCTACAAGGGTGCGTGCACTCAACTTGCACCACGTATATGCTACTGGTTGAAGCAATATTGCTTTGTCTTACAGTCTTACAATGAAAGAGCAGAAAATCGCACGGCATTCTTCTCCAACCAACTGTTGGATCTGCGCCGTGATCCGAAAATTTGTTCATCTGAAAATTCGACGCAAATTCGAAACTATCTCGATACGAGACAATACACATGTTTACACTGTACAAATATGTCGTCGAGTCATCCTTCTGTTGGAAATATTAGCACTTTTCTGACTAATCTAATCCACGAGTAAATAATTAGTATGGCAAATATGGTATGCATCTCGTACCAATAAATAAGCATGTGAGCACGTACAGTACATAGAAACGAACCATCTATGAACAGCATATATGTGGCCAACACATGAACGAGCAGATAAGGGACGAACGAGTCATACCCTCCGGTTAGCCGCCTCGGCATCAGCCAGTAGATGACGGCTAGGGTCGTGACGAGTCGTGGCGTGACGAGGCGGGCGAAGGAGGAGGAGCGCGCGTGTACATCTCCTATTCCAAGCTCCCAATAGCAAGTGGTAGAGCAGCTATTATAAAAAAGTCTCACTCTTTTTACTGTTAGCAATATGATACTAAACTTTCCACCACTTGTCGTACACATGCATGGGCCTTAGAGATTAACCAGTAATTATTGTTTTATATGGGCCTAAGCCCATCCATAGTCCATTACCTTCTATGTCCGTTCCGTGCCTATGGTCCGTCTTCTGTTCTGTTCGTTTTCTTATTTATTATTGTCCAAGCAGTTCTAGCCGTACATTGGTCATGTTCACCTTCTTCTTCCTCGGTCCACTTGTTTCACAATGAACTTTAGTACTCATCTCCTTCGTGCCATCTACGTTACTACTTTCAATCATTTCATCGTTATCCATCTCTATCATTTTATATTTGTGCAAATAATTTGCTTTACTTGATGCCAACTCATCGGTTCGTCTTGCATTCGCAAGCTAATGCCACCGTTTTTCCCATCAGAAATTTCACACCCTTTTTTGTAGCTTTTTATTTTCCTACAATATATGATGCCGCCTTTCAAATATGCATGCTTCAACACGAATACCACTTTCATGTGGCACTGCCGACTTGGACACATCGGAAAGAAACATATGGAAAGACTTCATAAAAATGGAGTTTAACCGTTTTCTGATTCTATATAATTTGGTAGATGTGAAGCTTGTCTGATGGGGAACATGACCAAGACGCCCTTCACGGGTCATTCTGAACGGGCGGTGAATTATTCGAAATAATACATAGTGATGTATGTGTCCGATGAGCACACCGACAAGCGGTGGATATTTACGTGCTAATTAATGATGTATGATGGGCACAATTTTACTTAAATACTCCCTCCGTCCAGAATTACTTGTCGCACAAATGGATATATCTAGACATATTTTTAGTTTTAAATACATCCATTTCTATCTACTTCTGCAACAAGTAATTTGGGACGAAGGAAGTATTTATGTTCCCTTAAATGTTTTTCATGTTTTCAACAAATGTTCAAAATTTTCAATAAATATTTCTATTTATTCAAAAAGCACTCACAAATCTTGAAAAAATAATAATTATTTTCAAATAAAAATCTCAAAAAACTGAAATGTTTAAAATAAATAAATGTTCATATTTTATGAAAATAAAATCAAAAGTCGTCTGAAAACTAATAAAAAGAAAGAAAAACTGGAAACCTGCTCGCTACCCGAAGTAATCCTCTTATTACATGCCAGCACTAAATGGACCGGCAAATGCGACTTCCTGACATTTACACGCACAAAGCGTCCAGTAGGGGGAGCTCCTATTCGGTGCAGTGAGCGTTGATTAGAGAATCTGCCGCTTGCAGGGCGCGTAGCAGGCCGGCCCAGTAAATCCCGCGTGCGCTCACAGGAAGTGAACGTCAAGACAAAAAGTGGAAAAGACATGTAAACTGTCAAATGGGGGAGCTGGGTATCGAACTCGCCATAACCCCTAGACCGACCTCACCATCTCGACTACAATCTGGAAAGTGCTCTATTTGAGCCTTATTCTAGAACAACAAATAATATAAATTATATACGTAGTATAAATTATTTTTAGAAAATAAGAAAAAAGAAAAAACTGTGAATTCAAATATGTTCTTGGATTTTCAAAAGTATATCACAAATTTTAAAATAGTTCATGAATTTTTTAAAAAGTTCTTAAATTCTAAAAAAATGGTCATCAAATCTAAAAGAGTCCATAGAATTTGACAAAAGTTCATCAAAATTGAAAAAAGTTTATAGAATGGGAAAAAAAGTTCATCATAATTGAAAAAAGTTCATTGAATCTGAAAAAAAATCATCGATTTTGAAAAAAGCTCAGTGGATTTGAAAAAAGTTCATCCAATTTTTATATAGTTTATTAAAATTAGAAAATGTTCATTGAGTTTGAATTTTTTTTATCAATTTTGAAAAAAACCTTATCAATTTTGAAAATAATTCAACGGATTTGAAAAATATTTCGTCAAATTTTAAAATAAAAGAAAAAAATAGAAAACAAAAAATAAAAAAGGAAAGGAAAAATAAAAAATAGAATAAAAGATGGAAAGTGTTGATAGGGAAAAGTATACAAGATCCGACTGTGTGCCGGGTTAGTTACCTCAGTGCGACACCAAGTGGGAGGTCTCTTGTTTGATTCTCCACGAGAGCGCTGTTTCCGCGTTTTAAAAGCAGAAAAGAGAAAGGGTAGATGGGCTGGCCCAGCAAGGAGGGTGTGTCGTGTGCACGTGTTTGCCAAATACATGCTAGGAATCGCCTCCAGCAAGGAGGGTGTGTCGTGTGCGGCTGTTTGTAATTTTTGATAAAGAAAATATATTAATATCAAATAGATACCACGTACACCCAGCCGCTGCAACAACAAAAATGTCTAGCTAGTCTAGACATGAAGGAAGCACAGAGCCGAAAAGGAAAAACAAAAAAGAAAGAGAAAAATAAGGAAACCCTGCCAGAGCGATCAGAGTCTCGCAGCAACATGAACAAACCACCACCATTAACGACACCTATACTCCGTGTAAGGCTTCTCCAAAATGACGCCTCCAAGATGGTAACAGTGCACAAGAGTTGTTGTCGCCATGTCTAACCGCACAAGTCAGAACATGGGTTTTCGCCCCGGAGAGATCCGATCATCAGACAATGCCTTCAACAAGGAAAAACGACTAGAGAACCGTCATTGGTAGGTACAATCAATGAAGGCTTGACCAAGGGTTTTAACCCCCAAAATCGAGACGCAGAGCTCAAAGAGCACCACCAAGAAAGAAGTCATCGTTTATCGCCGCCCCCACTTGCTGAGCTGCTGCAATTAGCTGACCGTCCAACCCACAGTCATCACGTGCACGGTTCCGCAAACCGTATGCACACAATGAGTAGCGGATGGTCATCTTCTTCCCATTAAGTAATGAACGGTGGTAATGGAAAAGGGAGACCACGCCAAAAAGGAAAAAAAAAAGAGTCTCGGACGGAATTAACAGGACCGTTGGAAGTGTGTGGCAGAAGATAGGCACTCCCATTAAGTAGCTAATCTGATGGAGGAGTAGGACGAGTAAATTACATCTATAGTCCTCAAACTTGACACTAGAATTCACTTTAATCACTGTATTCAGGAACTGTTAGAATACGGTCACTGAAGTTGTGTAAATGTGTCACTCTACGGTTACCGCCACCATATCCATCGTATTTCACTGATGTGGTATATGTTGACCTTCCTAACCGTTGACTTGCTTACATGGCAAGCTCATCCTTCTCATCTCTCTTCGCAGCCGTTGAATGAACCTGAGCACTGCCCGCCGCGTATGCCGACTATCAATGGAGCCCGTGACGATCTACCGCATGACTGCTCGACTCTCTTCTGTCAAAAGCCTCTACTTCCCCATCACCCTTCTTCACATTGCGTCGTCCCTATCAAGGCGGAAGACCGCCCTGCTACTGCACCCGTACAAGCTCGCCTTCTTCGACATGCTCCGAGATGACTACGAGGTCGGCTCGCACCTCGGCCGCCTGCGCCGCCGCCTCCTGGAAAGTCGGTTGCCCTCACGTGTACCTCATCTGCTTGCCTAGTGCGCCACATAGAGCACTTCTCCGACCACCACGGAGGCCATGCTGCCGCAGTCACCGCAATCTACGTCCCCTCCAGCGTTGCCAACTCATCTGTGGTGTTCAGAATACAGAGCGATGCCGCCGTGCGGGGCGACCTCCATGTGTTTCCCCGGCTCAATGGGAGGCATACGATGGTTAGGTTGTAGCCTCGCCGAATCGTGTAGCTCGACACTGTCGCCCGGCGGCGGCAGAAATAACAGGAGGACATGATGTTCCGCGGGGCGAAGCTGTACGTTGTACGCGAGCAGACCGACATCGTCGCAGCTCTCCGCGTCGAGTCCCCGCGCATGTATAGCATCGCGCTCTGTGATCCCTTTTCAAACAAAGACGACGCCCAACCTGGCATACAGTGTGCCGACCAGTACACTAACCAGGAGTATGCCTGCGAAGTGTGGGGGTGTAGCTAGACGAGAGGTGCGGAAAGAGCATGTCGACATCCATGTCAGGCAGGCGATGAAGGTTGAACATATGCGGAGGAGCATAGTAGGGTGGAAGGCTGTGTTGACGAAATCACAAACATGGTGCCGATCGGCCACACACGCACCCGTGCACTTGCAAACATGGTGCCCGCAGTCGGCCAACGACGTTGATGAACTTCAAGTTGGGTGTGGCGCGGGAGTTGGAGATTCAAGTTAGCATCGTTCATGGACCACAGAAGGCTTCGGGAGCTCTAGAACGCGGCGCTGGAGAGGTACATCAGCTGTTGGAGCTCGGCGTGCTGTTCAACGGTGAACGCAGATAAGACGTTCGACAGAATTTCAGAGAGGAGTGGCAGTAGAGAGAGGTGTATTCGCCACGTCAGCCAAATACAATGGATACGGTACTACCATGCCCGTCGATGAGGGGGAGCGAGGTGAGCGACCGCACTGGGCCCCCAAAGTCATGGGGCCCCCATCGAGAGAAAAACCCTTCGTACGATGATACCTCCCTGCCGCTAAAAGATCGCTACAAAAACCAGATAAGGAAAGTAGGAAACTAACGTACGGGAGGCCCAAAAAACACAATTCCAGAGAAGAAGATTGGAGGCCCAATAGCACGATGAGAAGACTGGATAGAGATCGCCTGATTCCGGCGATTGCAGACGAACAAGCAGCGAACTGCCATCTATGTCTCGCGAACAGCGATCGGGGATTGATGAAGGCCCTAGCAGTAGTGCCGGCGCCAGCGCAGTTACCTCCGATCTATTCCTATTGCTGATCGTCTTGTTGCGTGAAGACGCAACAGTCGTGGACTGCGGTTCCGTTCGTCACTTCAATCAGGACCTACGAAGTGTGTTTTAATCTCCAAGTGCAATTATATAATAAAGTGATAGTATGCTTTACGCATAATAATTCTTCTGTTATGTGAACTGTTTAAAATTTTGGGCCACATTTTGGTTTTCGCTGGCCTCGAATTTCTGGAGACGGCCCTGGGTACTAGTGACCGTAGAGTGACACGTCCTAGCAATCTCGGTGACCGTATTTTGACCTTTCCTGAATACAGTGACCAAAGTGAACCCTAGGATCAAGTTCAGGTACTATAGATGTAATTTACTCGAGTAGGACACCAAAATATAGTAATTTATGCGAATCTTAAGTGGGGGGGTTAGTTACTACCTTCTCTGGAGATAAGAAGAGGCACTCTAGCTCTAGGTGCACCTCTTTGGGATAAAAATCACGAGGACTCGTCTGACTTGCCTGAGCTAATGCAATGGCGCGTGGATTAATTTGCCACCAAGGAAAGCGGCGCCGGCCGGCTAGAATCCATGATGATGCAAACCCCCGGCCGGTCGTCGTCGCGCGTCGTGCCACCCAAAGGAGGGAGGAAGACGAAATATCACATACTCCTCGAGAAATCTAACGAGCGGGATCCGATCATCATCACACCTTTCGTCTAAAGGCCTCCCATCGACTGGCTTGGAGGGAAACGCCCCCGCTCTCCCCTTCCCCTCCCCTACCCCTTCCTTCCCTTCCCCGTACCCCTGCGTCGCCTCCCCGAGCGGGGCGACCGGGGGCCCCTTCGCCGCTCCTCTCCGGCGGCCCTCCCCTGCCCCTGCCTCCTCCCGCCGCCGCCAGCGAGCGCCGCCGGGCCTCGGCCGCGTGGTGCTGGCGGTGGCGGGCCTGCCCTTCCCCGCACGCGGCTCCCTCCTGCTCGGACGGTGGGGGCATGTGGCGGTGCTCCTCGGCCGGCGTCGGTAGTGGTGCCGCGGGCCCGGTGACTCTCGACGCGGCGGTGCGGCCGTTGGCCGTGGGGCGGCGCGGTGGCGCAGTGGCTGGCGGCGCCCGCCTAGCCCAGATCTGGGCCCTTTTGGGCCCATCTGGGTTGGCGCGGGCCGGTGGCTTGGTGCTCGGCGGCGACGTTCCTTGGTGATGGCGTGGTGGTGGCGGTCTCAGGCAGTGAGGACTTCGTTGGCCGGCGTGCTGCAGCATGGTGACGGGACTGTCCGGGTCCATGTGGGCCCGGGCGGGCCATGAAGGCCTGGCAAGTCCTCGTCGCCCGCGTCCGGTCGGCTCCGCTGTAGCGGTGGAGGCTGTCCCCTCCTTCCGGTCGAGTTGTGGTCGCTCCAGTGGCTGGTGTCTCCTCTTCCTCTCCAAGCCTCGTGTTGACAGCTCCTGTGAAGCGGGGAGGGTTGTTCGGTAATCGTGGTGGCACAAACTGGTGGGTGGCCGAGGAGGTGGTGCATTTCGAAATGCCTAAGGTGGTGGTGGTGGTTGTGGATCGGGAGAAATCCCTGTCGGCCTGGCCGGCACCGATGAGATGACGCCTGCGGGCGCCGTCGGACCTTCATGAGGGGCATCGGGTACACCCCTTCCCCACTATCCCTCGCGTACCGGGTGAAACCCTAGAACTTGTTCGGGCAACAGCCGCGACATAGTCACACTCCCTCTTGAGGGTGTTGCTTGGGGCGCGGCGCTTCGGGATGCTGGGAGCGTGGTGGTACTTCTTTGGAGGGTGTAGCGGTTGCCGGACTTTCCTTCTTCGTTGATCTGCCGTTGTCGGCATTTATTTCTCTTTCTTCTTCTTGTTTTTCTTTTGGGGCTTATCTGTGCTGCGGCCCCAGCGAGTTGGATGTATCGGATGTTTGCTTTATAATATAAAGCGGGGGAAAACTCTTTTTCGTCAAAGGCCTCCCATCATCATCACGCCTTTCCACTGCAGTGCAGGCATCAACATCAGGGGAGCACAGCAGGCCAAAGATAGCCTCATCACCCTATCAAATAAAAATACGGATTTGCTATTTCACATCTAGATGTGAAATAGTTATCTCACATCTAACTCCTAAGTCGTTTGATGAAAAACTTTACGATTCGTATTCCTTTTAAAATATACGCTCACGCTGTTGTTTGTTTCTGTGCGTACGTTGTTTGCTTGTCGCGTTTCAGGTACTGGTTGGTATAGGTTCTTCTTATTATGGGCTGCAGTCTATATGGGCTGCTGCATTCTTTTTTCCTTTTGTCGTCTTTTTCTTCTTTTTCATGTTTCATTATTTGTTTCAAATTATGAACTAATTTAGTTTCTTGTTTTTGTCTTTTATTTATATTTATATTTTTCTTTTTCCATTTCTTTTTTATTCTTTGTTTATTTTGTTTTATATTCATGAAAAAAAATCACATTGTCATCTATTTGTTTAAATGTCCTGTAAATCTTGATCGCGAATAATTTTGTAGCCTCGTGTCACGTCGTGTGTGTGGTGTCTACTTGTCGACTTGCTTGTGTGTGCGTTTTGTTTTGGACCGTTTTAAGACGTGATCTAGGGGTTCTGTTTCAGATTGGTTTTGCTAATTCTCATCTGGATAAGAGTTAACAATGTCTCATTTAACTCATATACCGTTAGATATACGTGTTTCTGAGTTGCGCTTGTTGTCGTGTTTTTTGTTCGTCCTTTATGAAGTAGTGAGGCTTGATATGAGTTTCTTTAGCAAGTTGTTTTTATACTTTTATATTTTGTGTATTGGCTTTATTTTGTGGGTTGTATCATTTTGTGGAGGGTCACCTATCTTTTTATTCCTTGCTTTGTTTATTTTCTTGTGTAGTTGCAGAGAGCGTAAGTAGATTGTTTTCTTTCGGATTTGCTAAACCTCATCTAGATGAGATTTACTGATGTCTCATCTAAGTTTATAATCATCTGATTTGTTTAATGTTCGCATAAATTTGATCATGTGCATCCGTGTCAGCACGTTCTTTTTTGTTGTCCGTCCTCTTGTCCCATTTTGTTTTGTGTCAACCAGTTCTCATGTTTCTTTTCACATGGGCCCATCCATGTTATCGTTCAGGAGGCGCGGTCCGTTTCTTTTTTGTTCGTTTTTGGCTGTGCATTTTTTGTGGCATGGTGGAGAAATTGTAGAGTCGACCCTCGACTCGTAAATGGATTTATACTTGTCCCAGTTGCAAGTTCATTCTTGACTCACAACTAGGTATGTGTTTTGTTTTTTCATCCTAGTTGCAGGTCCATACACGACTTGCAACTGGGCTTATAGTTTGCTATTTCCCAGTTGCAATTTCACCCTCAACTTTAAAAGAATATTGTTGTTTTGTGTACTTGTCCTAGTTGCAAGTCCGCTATTGACTCGCAACTAGGCCTATAGTTTGTTTCATCCTGGTTGCAAGTTCACCCTTGATTCGCAACTGGGTTCGTAGTTCATAGTTGTCACAGTTGCAAGTTCTCCCTAGACTCACAACTAGGCCTATAGGTTTTGTTGTTGTCCCAATTGCAAGTCCATCCTGAACTCGCAACTCAAATTATAGTTTTGTTTACTTGTCTGAGTTGCAAGTCCACCCTCGACTCGCAACTCATATCGAAGTTTTGTATAGTTGTTCCAGTTGCAAGTCTACCCTCGAGTTGCAACTAGGTCCATAGGTTGTTTCATCTTAGTTGCAAGTCGGTCCTTGGCACGCAATTGGGCTCGTAGTTTCGTAGTTGTCCTAATTACATGTCCATCCTCGGCGCGCAAATGGCCTCATAGTTGTCCCAGTTGCAAGTCCACCCTTGACTTGCAACTGGGTATGTGTTCTATTTTCATCTAGGTTGTAGATCTACACTCGACTCGCAACTGGGCTTGTAGTTTTTATTGTGCCAGTTGCAAGTCCACCCTTGACTCGCAAATGATACTGTAATTTGTATATTTTTCGAAGTTGTAAGTCTGTCCTTGACTCGCAACTAGGCTCATAATTTATTTTATTTCAGTTGCAGGTCCACCCTTGACTCGCAACTAGGCTCGTAGTTTTATAGTTGTCCCAGTTGCAAGTCAACCCTTGACTCGCAATTGGGCCATAGTTTCATTGTTATCCCAGTTGTCCATGGGTTGGTGTAGTTGTCCGAGTTGCAATCCCACCACTTGACTCG
This sequence comes from Triticum aestivum, assembly GCF_018294505.1. NCBI lineage: Eukaryota > Viridiplantae > Streptophyta > Magnoliopsida > Poales > Poaceae > Triticum > Triticum aestivum. The sequence continues at coordinate 27,233,497 of NC_057798.1, read as the reverse complement.
CAACTAGAGCATGTGTTTTTTTCATCACAGTTGCAAGTCCACGCTTGACTCGCAATTGGCCCAATTGTTTATTTCCCCAGTTGCAAGTCTACCATTGACTCGCAACTGGACTTGTAGTTGTCCAAGTTGCATTTCCATCACCGACTCGCAAAATGGGATTGTAGTTGTCCTAGTTGCAAGTCCACCCTCGATGCGCAACTAAGCATCTTTTTTTCTTTTCATCCCAGTTGCAACTCCATGCTCGAGTCGCAACTGGGCTTCTATTTTGTTCTTGTCTCAATCGCAAGTCCACCCCCAACATGCAAATGGTACCGTAGTTTTGTGTAGTTGTCCGAGTTGCAAGTACGCCCTTGACTCACAACTAGGACCGTAGTGTATTTCATCCTAGTTGCAACTCCACCCTTGACTCGCAACTTGACCTTTGTTTTTTTTCATCCTAGTTGCAAGTCCACCCTTGACTCGCAACTGGGCACGTAGTTTGTTTCATCCTAGTTGCATGTCGACCCTTGACTCGCATTTAGGCTCGTAGTTTCATAGTTGTCATAGTTGCAAATCCACATTCGACTCACAATTAGGCTTGTGTTGTTTCATCCTTGTTGTAAGTCCATATTCGACTCACAACTGGGCCCTACGTTGTAGTTGTCCTGGTTGCAAGTCCACCCTCGACTCGCAACTGGGCTTATAGTTGTAGTTTCCCAAGTTGCAAGTCCACCATCGACTCATAATTGGGGCTTGTAGATGTAGTTACCCTAGTTGCAAATGCACCCTCGACTCACAACTGGGCTCGTAGTTTGTTTTTATCCCAGTTGCAAGCCCACCCCGCGACTCGCAACTAGGCATATAGTGTGTTTGTCATCCCAGCTACAACTCCATCATCGACTCGCAACCAGGATTGTAGTTTGTTCTCACCCCAGTTGCAAGCCCACCCATAACTCGCAACCAGGACGATAGTTGTTGTTACCCCAGTTGCAAGCCTACCCTCGGCTCGCAACTGAGCCCTACCTTTTTTATTCGCACCTAGTTGCAAGCTCGCCCTCGACTTGCAACATGGCTTGACCTATTTTTTGTTCACACTCATTCGCAAGTCCACCTTCTACTCACAACCGGGTTTAAATTTTTGTTGTTGCCCAAGTTGCAAGTCCACCATCAACTTGCAACTAGGCTTTGAAGTTTTATGTTGCCACCTTAATTAAAATTTCACCTTAGTTGCAAATCGATCATCTGTAACTCACAACTGGGCTCCAAATTCACGAGCAATTTTTGAATCCACAAGCAAATTTTGAACTCGTGTTTTTTCTAAATCACAAATATTTTCGGAACTCGTGAGTATTTTTTTTCAGATTTTCAATTTTTATAGTCGCAAACATTTTTCAAACTCGTGAACATTTTTTGTACCCGTCAAGTTCGCCGACATTTTTCAAAGCAGTGCATAATATTTAAATTCATCAAGTTTTATTAAAATATTTACTTGAAAAATGTAAGCTTTTTACCCAAAAGCATTTTCATCATTTGAAAAGAAAACAATTAATGCCCACGTAGATGCGTTTTTGGGACGTACAGGCTTTTGTGCTTTTTCTTAAGGTTAGTGTGTTATGCAAGGTACAACCGATTGTTATTTTCATGATCATTATTTTTCTTGGAGCAGCCCAAGTGGGAATCGTTAGCCACGTTAGTGATGGGCTGGACGTTAGCTACGTGAGCGATTCTCAAAATTAAAAGGCTACGTGAGCGAGGTTAGCGATCGTAACAAAACAAACAAACAAAGATGTTCGAAAAAATAATGATGTCATACTTAGATGTGAGATATTATCTCACATCTAGATGAGATATAGACAGTTCCATAATAATATCTCACGTCTCACGACCTATATCACAAATGCAGTCCACCTGTATCAATACGGTTTTTTATTCTTTGACAAATATATAATTCCTTTAGTGTAGTTGGTATTTTTCTGGCCGTGTTTCGTCCTCTAACCGTAGCAGGGAAGAATGCAAGCATTACTTCCATGTCAGTTTCATTGATTGGTAACAAGAAAGTGCATCTAGGCATTATCTACTCCCTTTGTTTCTTAATATAAGTCCTTTTAAAGATTTTAATACGAACAACATTTGGATTTATGTAGACTTATTTTAGAGTGTAGATTCATTCATTTTGCTTCACATGTAGTCCATATTAAAATCTTTAAAAAGATTTATAATTGAAAATAGAGGGAGTAGAACGCAAGCATGCAAAAACCTTTATCTCTACAACCCGTTCTCTGTTCTAGGTTTCTGCAAATTGAGACCCTTGGCCCACCGCCGCCGCCGTGTGTTTCCCTGACCTCCGACAGCCCACGACCGCTACGGCGGCGGCCTGCATAGTGGATGTCGTTGCGGCGGATTTTTGTTCTTCGGTTCCTTCCCTTTCCGATAAAGGTAACCCTCATATGTCTTCTTGGGCAACTTGTTAGGTTTGTGTCCCCTTCCTCTCCCTGGCTGGAGTTGGGATTGTCTTCTGGCCATTCTCGGTGCTATTCTCTCCGTTACGTTGATCTATCCTTGTCATGGTCGATAACGTCTTCTGGTATACATAGACGACTTGTCAGGCGCTGCTTATATATGCTCTTGTGTTTCAGCAGGGTTGCTATGATAACACGGAGGCCTAGAGGCAGCAACAAGCTTTGCTCATGGCGTGCTGCCGGTGGATGAAGAAGAAAGAAGGTGTCTTTTTTCTACAGATTTGTTTGTAATTTCATATTGTTGGGACGTCTAGCATTATTTAATATTATTGCCTTTGGCCTTCCTCGAAATAAAAAGAGGCAGATGTCCACTAGAAAAAACAAATAGAGGTGTGTGTGCGAAATGAAAAGATGGGGAAGAACTTGCTCAAAGGATCATTTCCTAGCAGCTTAATGTTGTACTGCCTGATTTAAATGTTTGTTTACTTTGTGGCTAGCTGCTTGCATGCCAATCATACCACCCTATGATAGCAACAGGAATTGCATGCATGCCCATCGTACTACCCCTGTGAATCTGGGACGAGGCTCCTCTGACGTACTGCAGGGTGCAGTTGGGCCACTGACAGGTGGGCCCGAAAGCAAGTTGGCCCACCTGTCAGTGACCCAACTGCACCCTGCAGTACGTCAGGGGAGCCGAGTCCGTGAATCTGTGATAGCAGCAGAACTATTTTTGTCCTTAAATCGAAACTATGTATCTTAGAAAGAGGTTGTTTCACAAGTAAGTAAAAAAAAATCTTAGCTAGACTAGAGAGCCTAACACACAAGTTCAGCTGTTGTCTTCTTTCGAGCAAGGATGTGTATTCACCTGTAGAGGTGGATTAACGAGTTGCTCGGCTCGTTAAGGCTCGACTCATTAAGCTCGTGCTCATTAAGGCTCGACTCGTTAAGCTTAACAAGCAGAAAACACTCCTCGGCTCTGTTTGTTTGAAGCTTGTTAAGCTCATGCTTTTTAAGCATCAACTCATTAAACTCAATGAGCAGAAAACACTGCTCGGTTCTGTTCGTTTGAAGCTCGTTAAGCCTGTGCAAACTCAAGTCGACGCCATGGGTGATGGATGGACAAAGATGACGAGTGAAGTAAAATAGGCACAACCACAACCCCACAAGCTTCCAGAAAGTTCTTAGGTTTCCGAATAAACTAAGCTAATCTGCTGCTAGGAAAGCGAGTAGCATGGTAGTAATGATACATATACACCAGAGATCAGACTCTTGTTTCTGAACCGCACAACTATTTTATTTTTTTTCCTTTTGGAGATTACGTGACTTATATGTACACAGGCGAATGCACACACCCTCCTAAGCGCGCACGCCAAGAACCTACGGAGACAAAGATAAGTACACACACAAACACACAACAAGGACAACAACGGCGACGACCACTAATGCTTTGATGGTAAACCAAATTTGTAAAAGGTGACCCGGCAGTTTTTAAACTCCATTTGTAAACCCAGACTTTCACAATCTCCATGTGTCGGAGTAATTGGACACGGATACCCCGAAGACGGCAAGACAATTATTCAAGACATCGGGGCTAGCAAAGACCCTCAGTCCGACTGGCCGGCCGCTCCTGCCGGCTCCCCGTCCGACTGCTCCGCCCGGCCGGCTGCCGGCTGACCGACTGCACCAACCAGCCGGCTGCCGACTACAGCCCGACCCGACATCGACGAGACACCGACGAGACGGATGTACCCGAGCACTATTCACATGTCATCTCAGCCATCATGTATAGTGTCACTTGTCCCCTGGCACTATTTATGAAGTGACCCAGGGGACAAGGATGACACCCACCATGCCTTGCTCCCATACCACCACATAGCTTACAAGCTAAGCTAGCCTCACACTATAAAAGGAGGCACACATCCATCCATCCAGGGGATGGACTCCCACAGCCACATTCATTTGGCCACAAGGCCACTCACGGCCACAAGCCATGGTCATACATGACCACTAGAGCCGGCCGTATGCATGCATATACCAGATCAGATGCACTTGGCATTGATCCCAGATACAGCTCCAGGAACACTTTGTACTGCCCGATATACACTTCAGATAGATATACTCAGACATGCAGCAGTAGGAGTATTATCTCTCCGAAGAGCTCCGAAGCTGGGTAAACTACCGCGTGCTACTCGCATACCCGCTCTCGGTCCTATTAGCAGCAGTCTTACCCTCACACTAAGCCCTTGTGGCATATGTCGACTCGCAAGCCCCCCGTGAGAATACCACGACAGTTGGCGCCCACCGTGGTGCGGTACTATGCTACCGCGCTGCTGCTGGTTTCGCAGTCCGGGCGGGACCATCTTTGTCATCATCACCGCGGCGTCGCGCCGTCTCTCGGGTAGCGCTCGGGGGCTCGACACCGACACGCCCCCGGAGCGGCCGCGAGAGGGGGCGGCGCGTCCTCGCCGTCGGCCTCGCCATCTTCGTCTTCACCGCCGCGGCGTCGCGCCGTTCCTCAGATAGCGGTCGAGGGCTTGACATCGACATGCCCCCGGAATGGCCGTGAGGGGCGGCGTGACCTCGCCATCGGCCTTGCCTTCTTCACCACCACCGCAACGCCGACCATCCGTCCGCGCGCGTGCCGCGCGCGGGGCCTCGTTTCGGTCGGCCGTGGCCATCCACGCGTCTGCTTCCCTCCGCGTTGCGCCTTACTCCTGCCGAAACGCGCGCTCGCTCCTCCATATACCATCTATGCAAGCTAGCTAGATGCAAGTCAAACTTTGGTCATACACCATCCATACACCACCCAAAAAATCTTTCGGATGCAAGTCAGATACGCATCCCAGACTATGGCCATACATGCCTTGTACATGCATCAGACAACACTTGCACACTCGCCAGACATTCTCCGGATGATGGCCATACACTACGCGTGCACAACCCACGCATCAGCCGGATACGAGTTGGACAGAGGTTGTATATTGGTCAGATAATAGCCGGCCTCTGGTCAGATAACGACCAGACGCTAGCTGCTCTTCGCTCCGCATTGAGTGTTGCGCTCCTTCTAAGCCTCCTCTCCTGCCTGCGCATGTTGCTGCTGCGCAAAGTGCTTTTTACCGGAGGCGGATGCTACCGGTGGACCATCCACCGTATATTTACTTTGTGATTCGTGCACTAGGGGCTCAGTACATGTGTATAGCATTTTGTATTGTGCTAGCAATCTCATGTATCTCTGTTAATAGTTCAATCTGTGTCAGTTAAGTGGGTCCCTGTCAACAATAGAAGAAAACTTCTCCCAGCGTAGGTACGCATGCATGCAGTAACTTTACTAACTATCCACGCAACTCTATTCCTGCCTTTTATTTTCTGTTTAGCAATTTCATTCATTTATATCTTTAAAACTATAATCCCATTTTAGAAATATTTTATATATTTGAACTCCTGGCGTCAAGACCTCTAGAACAAGATCAATCTTGAATACATTTAAACATGATTAAATTTCAACGTTTCAAATGAGTGAAATCAGTTTTCTGAAATAAGTGAAATAAGTTCTAATAGAGTGAAACCATTTTTCTTGAAATGAAAAATGTTTTGTTTTTCATGTATATGAAACATATTTCAGTGCAAAATATGTGAAACATGTTATTTAAGAAATGTGAAACTAGTTATTTAAAAAACATTAAGCTGATTATTTCCAATCAGTTTAAAAAATAAGTGAAATATATCTTTGAAACAAGTGAAATTGTTATTTCAATTTAGTGTCTATAATGTGTTTCTCCGAAACTAGTGAAATGAGTGAAATCTATCTTTTGTAATTAGGGTAATCAGTTTTTTGAAACAAGTTGAATATAGTTTTTTAATTGAGTGAGTGAAATGCGTTTTCTGAAATTAGTGCATGTGAGAAATAAGATACTTGAAAAAAATGAAATATATCCATTGTCCGGTGAAACTTTCTATTTCAATGTTTGAAACTGATATTTCTGACGATTGAAATATGTTTCAAGATATTTCATAAATACGAAGTGAAATTAGTATTAGAGGTTTTCTTTGTAAAGAGTGAATCAGTTTTCCAAATCAGTGAAATGTGTTTTTTCAAACTAGTGAATTACTGATTTTTTTAAATACGTGAACCTTGTTATTTAGAATTTTTAAACTAGTTATTTGAAACAATCTAAATTTGTGTTATTACGAAACTTTTTATGGTGAGTGAAATATGTTTCATGAAGCGAATGCTTTTTAGAAATAATTGAAATCGGTTTTTGAAATTATTGAAATCAAAATTTTCAAATGATTGAAATGATTTTTCTTGCAAAACGAGTAAAATCGGTCTCTTAATGATTGAAATAAGTTTTTGTAATGAGTGAAATTATATTCATAAATGAACGAAGCGAGTGAAGTTAGTTTTTAAGTGAAATTATATTTTTTAAATGAGTGAAATTATGTTCTTAAAATGTGTGAAATCAGTTTTTTAAACATGTGTGTTTTTAAATCAGTGAATATCATATGAAACAAGTAAGTCAGTTTTTGGAAGGAGTGGAATCAGCTTAAAGATATGGGTGAAATATATTTTAAAAAATGCATGAAATCTATCAATTGAAATGAGTGAGCTCGTATATTTTAAATGAGTGAATTATTATTTTGAATTGACTGAAATGATTTTTGGAGACGAGTGAAATTTGTTTTCAATTTGAGTGAAATATGTTTTTTTTTGAAATCAGCGCAATTGAAACTAGTTCAAATGTATCCATAATTGATCTTATTTTCAAGGTCTTCTCGCTATGAATTCAAATATATAAAAATATTCAAAATTAGAGTTTTCATTCAAAAGATATCTATCATCCAAAATTTCAGAATGAAATTAAAGGAAGTCTTTTGATGGGGAGAGAGAGAATATTTTAACATACATGCAACCGGCCTTCTCTTAACATTTTCCCTCTCTCCTGACAAAGCTGACAATAGCATGCAAAGGTCCCACATGTATTTCCATTGTATAAATTTGCTGCTGAGATTACTCACTTATATCTAAGGAACCACACAGATCTTGATGAAACTGACGAACGGTGGATGCAACACCGGTACATACCAGCTCCGGTAAATTTTCCTAGTCGGTTGCTGCTGCCGCTAGCCACCACATCCAACCACCGGGCCTCATCGTTGACCCGCTGGATCGGCTGCTACCTCGACCGCACGAGCCTCCTCTGGCCCTGCCTCCGGTTTGCTTGGCGCCTCACTGCTGCGTTGCTTTTCTCAGCCACGAGCCCCGGAATTCCCCGAGTCCCTGCTCTACCTCCTCACCGCCTGTCAGCCACAAGCTGCTCTGCCCACGGCTGTCGCCCACTGCGGTCCCGCCAGAGGCGCCCCTGCCCGTCGCCGGCTGCCGCCTGGGCTGCCAGCCCAGCGGCCAGCTTCCTGCGGCCGTCCCGCCAGCCGCACAAACCCACGGCTCGCACCGACTGCGCCGCCTGCCGGGTTGGCGTGCCCTGGCCGGCTCCGCCTCACCTGCCTGCCGGGTCGCCACTTCGCGCCGGCTTCGGGTCGCCGGCGCTGCCCCGCCTCGCGACACCCAGCTGCTGCTCCGCGTCCGTGCGCCCAGCTTCACAACCAGGCCGTCGCCGCCTGCTGGTTCCACACGCACCCGGCAAAGCATCGCCTCCCCGCTTCCGCGTCCCGGCCTCGGGGCTGGCTCCCCGTTGCCCGTTGCCACCCCGCGTTACCGCGGCGCCTCTGCTTCGGCCCAGCACCCGGTCGCCGGCTCCAGCGCCCGGCCTGCCCGGCGCCCGTCGCCCGCGCCGTCTGCGCTCGCCTTCCGCACGCCCGGCCGCCCGAGTCGCGGCGCTGCTCTCCTTCGACCTGCCGGCTCGCCTGCCTCCTCGTGCGCGCCCCGCCGTCTGCACCCGTCCTCCGCGGCGGCCTGCCCCGCGCCCGGCGTGCCCCAGCCGCCCCGCGCGCCTACCGGGTCCGCCTCTGCTCCGGGCTGGCTCTGCCATCGCGCGTGCGCGTACCCGCACTGCCCCGAGCCGGCGACCAGCTGGTCGCCCCTGCCGCCTCCCCGCGCCGGCCGGGTCGCCGCTGCCGGCCTCCCCAGCTGTCGGCTGCCGCCTTCCCGCGGATGGCCTCCTCCGCTTCCGGCTCTACCTCATCCCCGTGCCCTGCCGTCTTTGCACCCGGCCCGGACCGGCTTCGCCTCCGTGCCGATTTGCCGTCGCCAGCCGGACGCCGGCTCCCGTGCTTGGCCTGCTCCGCCCGCACCTGGACTCCGACTCCCGTGCCTGGCCGGCTTCCGGCTGTCCGGCTCCGCCCCGCATCGCCGTCTCCGGCTCGACGCCCACCTGCAGGCTTCGCCTCCGACCTGGCCGGGTCCGGCCTCGCACCGGCTCCGCGCGCCCCCTGCCGGCTCCCTCCCGCGTTGCCCTACAGGCTGGCCGCGCGGCCGGCTGCGCCAGCGCCCGTCCGCCGCGCCCCTCTGCTCCGTCCCGGCCGCATGCCGGCCCCGGGTCGCCGACTCCCCGTCTGGTGGCCTGCCGCCGCCCCAGCTCCACGCGGCTGCGCCCCAGCCGGCTGCTCCATGCAGACAGAAAAAGGGCCGCCTGCCCAATGGTCCACTGGAGAAGAGAAAAGAAAGAGAGGGGTCCGGCTCCTCGCGTGGAGTCGAAAAAAACACAAAAAAAAGAAAAGTCAAGGATCGACTGGCCTTGTAAAAAAGAGAGAGAGATAGGATGCGAGCCGGCTGCTCGTTTCCATAAGTCCGACTATCCAGCCGGATGGAAAAGAAATGTGCGTCCGCCTGGGACAAAGAGAAGACAAAGTAGTCGCAGGGAGATCCGGCCCGACTGCTCAGCAGTCGGCCCGAATCTCGGGGGCTACACCCAGCGGGTGCGTTGACGCGCCCCCGCGAAGAAGAAGACAAAGTAGTTGCTGGGAGATCCGGCCAGACTGCTCACCAATCGGCCCGAATCTCGAGGGCTACACCCAGCGGGTGCGCTGGCGCGCCTCCACGAAGATTGCAGACAAGAGAAGAGTTCTGTCTGGCTGCCAGCAGCCGGCAGAAGAGAAAAAGAAGAAAAAGGGCGTCGCGAGACGCCTCGCCGCCTGGTCGGTCGAGCCTGACCGGCCGGGACCCCCCTTCGAGCACCCGGGGGCTCGAAGGCTACACCCAGTGGGTGCGCCGGCGCACTCCGCGAGTGCCGAGCCACGCCGGCTGTCTTCGGCAAACTCCGCCTCAGCTACATGAAAATCAATGTGAGCTCCTCACCCGCATATTTTTTGCACCACGAAAGCATGGATAACCCCGAGCGATGCTCGGGGGACTATCTCCGCATTTCATTACAGTTGCATCACTGTTCGCCCCGGCGCCAGCCAGAGTTGGCCCGGGTGCTGGCCGCTTGGTCTGAGACATTAGTTCCCGCAGACGGCTTAGTAGCGTGCGCAGTATCAAAGGCCCACTCTTAGTCACAGACCGTAGAGCGGCTGTCCGACTAGCAAGAGTGAACGCTGGAGGCCATCCACGCGAAAAACGTCCGGGAAGAGAAACGCTTCGGGCGACCCGACCGTTTCCTTTGCGAGTATCTGCTCGGTCAAATATGCTCCCAGAGTCTAAGTACTGTACACTCCACTCCGCGGTCCACTCTCAGCCACAGACCGTAGAGCGGCTGTCCGGCAAGCGAGAGCACAAGCCAAAGTGTGGGGGACATGAAAAAGATTGAAGGGGGCTCGGACGAAACCGAGTCGGCACCCTCCGCATAAAGCTTGCAATGCTAAAAGCAAACATTTGATATATCTGCGAGGACTAACTTTGTCTTTTTCATGATCATTTCCATGAACACTCGCCAAAAAAAACCTCCGCCCAACTTTGCCAAGTTGCCCGGAGGCTTGGGGGCTACTGTCGGAGTAATTGGACACGGATACCCCGAAGACGGCAAGACAATTATTCAAGACATCGGGGCTAGCAAAGACCCTCAGTCCGACTGCCCGGCCGCTCCTGCCGGCTCCCCGTCCGACTGCTCCGCCCGGCCGGCTGCCCAGCCGGCTGCCGGTGTTGGAAATATGCCCTAGAGGCAATAATAAAAGGATTATTATTATATTTCCTTGTTCATGATAATTGTCTTTTATTCATGCTATAATTGTATTATCCGGAAATCGTAATACACGTGTGAATACATAGACTACAACATGTCCCTAGTGAGCCTCTAGTTGACTAGCTCGTTGATCAATAGATAGTCATGGTTTCCTGACTATGGACATTGGATGTCATTGATAACGGGATCACATCATTAGGTGAATGTTGTGATGGACAAGACCCAATCCTAAGCATAGCACAAGATCGTGTAGTTCGTTTGCTAGAGCTTTTCCAATGTCAAGTATCTTTTCCTTTGACCATGAGATCGTGTAACTCCCGGATACCGTAGGAGTGCTTTGGGTGTACCAAACGTCACAACGTAACTGGGTGACTATAAAGGTGCACTACAGGTATCTCCGAAAGTGTCTGTTGGGTTGACACTGATCGAGACTGGGATTTGTCACTCCGTATGACGGAGAGGTATCTCTGGGCCCACTCGGTAATGCATCATCATAATGAGCTCAAAGTGACCAAGTGTCTGGTCACGGGATCATGCATTATGGTACGAGTAAAGTGACTTGCCGGTAACGAGATTGAACAAAGTATTGGGATACCGACGATCGAATCTCGGGCAAGTAACATACCGATTGACAAAGGGAATTGTATACGGGGTTGCTTGAATCCTCGACATCGTGGTTCATCCGATGAGATCGTCGAGGAGCATGTGGGAGCCAACATGGGTATCCAGATCCCGCTGTTGGTTATTGACCGGAGAGCCGTCTCGGTCATGTCTGCATGTCTCCCGGACCCGTAGGGTCTACACACTTAAGGTTCGGTGACGCTAGGGTTGTATGAATATGAGTATGCAGCAAACCGAAAGTTGTTCGGAGTCCCAGATGAGATCCTGGACGTCACGAGGAGTTCCAGAATGGTCCGGAGGAAAAGAATTATATATAGGAAGTGCTGTTTCGGCCATCGGGAGAGTTTCGGGGGTCACCGTTAATGTACCGGGGCCACCGGAAGGGTCCCGGGGGTCCACCGGGTGGGGCCACCTATCCCGGAGGGCCCCGTGGGCTGAAGTGGGAGGGGAACCAGCCCCTAGTGGGCTGGTGCGCCCCCCCTTGGGCCCTCCTGCGCCTAGGGTTGGAAACCCTAGGTGGGGGCGCGCCCCACTTGCCTTGGGGGGGGTACTCCAACCCCCCTGGCCGCCGCCCCCTTGGGAGATTCCCATCTCCAGGGCCGGCGCCCCCCCTGGGGGCCTATATAAAGGAGGGGGGAGGGAGGGCAGCCGCACCCTGCATCTTGGCGCCTCCCTCTCCCCTGCTACACCTCTCCCTCTCGCAGAAGCTCGGCGAAGCACTGCTGCGGTGACTGCTGCATCCACCACCACGCCGTCGTGCTGCTGGATCTTCATCAACCTCTTCTTTCCCCTTGCTGGATAAAGAAGGAGGAGACGTCACGCTGACCGTACAAGTGTTGAAAGCGGAGGTGCCGTCCGTTCGGCGCTAGGATCTCCGGTGATTTGGATCACCACGAGTACGACTCCATCAACCCCGTTCTCTTGAACGCTTCCGCTCGCGATCTACGAAAGTATGTAGATGCACTATTATCACTCGTTGCTAGATGAACTCATAGATGGATCTTGGTGAAACCGTAGGAAATTTTTTTATTTCTGCAACGTTCCCCAACAGTGGCATCATGAGCCAGGTCTATGCGTAGTTCTCTATTGCACGAGTAGAACACAATTTGTTGTGGGCGTAGATGTTGTCAACTTTATTGCCGCTACTAGTCTTATCTTGCTTCAGCGGTATTGTGGGATGAAGCGGCCCGGACCGACCTTACACGTACGCTTACGTGAGACAGGTTCCACCGACTGACATGCACTAGTTGCATAAGGTGGCTAGCGGGTGTCTGTCTCTCCCACTTTAGTTGGAGCAGATTCGATGAAAACGGTCCTTATGAAGGGTAAATAGAAGTTGAGAAATCACGTTGTGGCTTTCACGTAGGTAAGAAAACATTCTTGCTAGAACCCGTTTGCAGCCACGTAAAACTTGCAACAACAATTAGAGGACGTCTAACTTGTTTTTGCAGCAAGTGTTTTGTGATGTGATATGGCCAAAGTTGTGATGAATGATGAATGATATATATGTGATGTATGAGATCATGTTCTTGTAATAGGAATCACGACTTGCATGTCGATGAGTATGACAACCGGCAGGAGCCATAGGAGTTGTCTTTATTTTTTGTATGACCTGCGTGTCATTGAGAAACGCCATGTAAATTACTTTACTTTATTGCTAAACGTGTTAGCCATAGTAGTAGAAGTAATAGTTGGCGAGCAACTTCATGGAGACACGATGATGGAGATCATGATGATGGAGATCATGGTGTCATGCCGGTGACAAGATGATCATGGAGCCCCGAAGATGGAGATCAAAGGAGCTATATGATATTGGCCATATCATATCAATACTATATAATTGCATGTGATGTTTATTATGTTTATGCATCTTGTTTACTTAGAACGACGGTAGTAAATAAGATGATCCCTTAAAATAATTTCAAGAAAGTGTTCTCCCTAACTGTGCACCGTTGCTAAAGTTCGTCGTTTCGAAGCACCACGTGATGATCGGGTGTGATAGATCCTTACATTCACATACAACGGGTGTAAGACAGTTTTACACATGCAAAACACTTAGGTTAACTTGACGAGCCTAGCATGTATAGACATGGCCTCGGAACACAAGAGACCGAAAGGTCGAACATGAGTCATATGGAAGATACGATCAACATGGAGATGTTCACCTACGATGACTAGTCCGTCTCACGTGATGATCGGACACGGCTTAGTCAACTCGGATCATGTAACACTTAGATGACTAGAGGGATGTCAAATCTGAGTGGGAGTTCATTAAATAATTTGATTAGATGAACATTAATTATCATGAACTTTAGTCTAAAATCTTTGCAAAAATGTCTTGTAGATCAAATGGCCAACGCTCATGTCACCATGAACTTCAACGCGTTCCTAGAGAAAACCAAGCTGAAAGATGATGGCAGCAACTATTCAGATTGGGTCCGGAACCTGAGGATCATCCTCATAGCTGCCAAGAAACAATATGTCCTAGAAGCACCGCTAGGTGAAGCACCCATCCCAGAGAACCAAGACGTTATGAACGCTTGGCAGTCTCGTGCTGATGATTACTCCCTCGTTCAGTGCGGCATGCTTTACAGCTTAGAACCGGGGCTCCAAAAGCGTTTTGAGCAACACGGAGCATATGAGATGTTCGAAGAGCTGAAACTAGTTTTCCAAGCTCATGCCCGGGTCGAGAGATATGAAGTCTCCGACAAGTTCTATAGTTGTAAGATGGAGGAAAATAGTTCTGTCAGTGAGCACATACTCAAAATGTCTGGGTTGCACAACCGCCTATCCCAGCTGGACATCAACCTCCCGGACGAGGCGGTCATTGACAGAATCCTTCAGTCGCTCCCACCGAGCTACAAGAGCTTTGTGATGAACTACAATATGCAGGGGATGGTGAAAACTATTCCTGAAGTATTTTCAATGCTGAAGTCAGCAGAGGTAGAAATCAAGAAGGAGCATCAAGTGTTGATGGTCAATAAAACCACTAAGTTCAAGAAGGGCAAGGGTAAGAAGAACTTCAAGAAGGACGGGAAGGATGTTGTCGCGCCTGGTAAGCCAGTTGCCAGGAAGAAGTCAGGCAATGGACCCAAGCCTGAGACTGAGTGTTTTTATTGCAAAGGGAAGGGTCACTGGAAGCGGAACTGCCCCAAATACTTAGCAGACAAGAAGGCCGGCAACACTAAAGGTATATTTGATATACATGTAATTGATGTGTACCTTACCAGTACTCGTAGTAACTCCTGGGTATTTGATACTGGTGCCGTTGCTCATATATGTAACTCACAGCAGGAGCTGCGGAATAAGCGGAGACTGGCGAAGGACGAGGTGACGATGCGCGTCGGGAATGGTTCCAAGGCCGATGTGATCGCCGTCGGCACGCTACCTCTATATTTATCTATGGGATTAGTTTTAAACCTCAATAATTGTTATTTAGTGCCAAGTTTGAGCATGAACATTGTATCAGGATCTCGTTTAATACGAGATGGCTACTCATTTAAATCCGAGAATAATGGTTGTGCTATTTATATGAAAGATATGTTTTATGGTCATGCTCCGATGGTCAATGGTTTATTCTTAATGAATCTCAAACGTGATGTTACACATATTCATAGTGTGAATACCAAAAGGTGTAAAGTTGATAACGATAGTCCCACATACTTGTGGCACTGCCGCCTTGGTCACATTGGTGTCAAACGCATGAAGAAGCTCCATGCTGATGGACTTTTAGAGTCTCTAGATTATGAATCATTTGACACATGCGAACTATGCCTCATGGGAAAAATGACCAGGACTCCGTTCTCCGGAACAATGGAGCGAGCAACCAACTTATTGGAAATCATACATACCGATGTGTGCGGTCCAATGAGCGTTGAGGCTCGCGGAGGATATCGTTATGTTCTCACTCTCACAGACGACTTAAGTAGATATGGGTATGTCTACTTGATGAAACACAAGTCTGAGACCTTTGAAAAGTTCAAGGAATTTCAGAATGAGGTAGAGAATCAACGTGACTGAAAAATAAAGTTCTTACGATCAGATCGTGGAGGAGAATATTTAAGTCATGAATTTGGTACACACTTAAGGAAATGTGGAATCATTTCACAACTCACGCCGCGTGGAACACCTAAGCTTAACGGTGTGTCCGAACGTCGTAATCGCACTCTATTGGATATGGTGCGATATATGATATCTCTTACTGATTTACCGCTATCATTTTGGGGATATGCTCTAGAGACAGCTACATTCACTTTAAATAGGGCACCGTCTAAATCCGTGGAGACGACACCGTATGAATTATGGTTTGGGAAGAAACCTAAGCTGTCGTTTCTAAAATTTTGGGGAGGCGATGCTTATGTCAAGAAACTTCAACTTGAAAAGCTCGAACCCAAGTAGGAAAAATGCGTCTTCATAGGATACCCTAAGGAAACCATTGGGTATACCTTCTACCTTAGATTCGAAGGCAAGATCTTTGTTGCCAAGAACGGATCTTTTTTGGAAAAAGAGTTTCTCTCGAAAGGAGTAAGTGGGAGGAAAGTAGAACTCGATGAAGTACTACCTCTTGAACCGGAAAGTATTGCAGCTCAGGAAAATGTTCCTGTGGTGCCTACACCGACTAGAGACGAAATTAATGATGATGATCAAGGTACTTCGGATCAAGTTGCTACTGAACTTCGTAGGTCCACAAGGACACGTTCCACACCAGAGTGGTATGGCAACCCTGTCCTGGAAATCATGTTGTTAGACAACGGTGAACCTTCGAACTATGAGGAAGCGATGGCGGGCCCAGATTCCAACAAATGGCTTGAAGCCATGCAATCCGAGATAGGATCCATGTATGAAAACAGAGTATGGACTTTGACAGACTTGCCCGATGATCGGCGAGCGATAGAAAACAAATGGATCTTTAAGAAGAAGACGGACGCGGATGGTAATGTTACCATCTATAAAGCTCGACTTGTCGCTAAGGGTTATCGACAAGTTCAAGGGGTTGACTACGATGAGACTTTCTCTCCCGTAGCGAAGCTGAATTCCGTCCGAATCATTTTAGCAATTGCCGCATACTATGATTATGAGATATGGCAAATGGACGTCAAAACAGCATTCCTTAACGGCTATCTTAAGGAAGAACTGTATATGATGCAGCCATAAGGTTTTGTCGACCCTAAGAATGCTAACAAGGTATGCAAGCTCCAGCGATCCATTTATGGGTTGGTGCAAGCATCTCGGAGTTGGAACACTCGCTTTGATGAGATGATCAAAGCGTTTGGGTTTATGCAGACTTATGGATAAGCCTGCGTTTACAAGAAAGTGAGTGGGAGCTCTGTAGCATTTCTCATATTATATGTAGATGACATACTTTTGATGGGAAATGATATAGAACTTTTGAACAGCATTAAGGCCTACTTGAGTAAGAGTTTTTCAATGAAGGACCTTGGAGAAGCTGCTTACATATTAGGCATCAAGATCTATAGGGATAGATCGAGACGCCTCATAGGTCTTTCACAAAGCACATACCTTGATAAGATATTGAAGAAGTTCAAAATGGATCAGTCCAAGAAAGGGTTCTTGCCTGTATTACAAGGTGTGAAATTGAGCTGGCTCAATGTCCGACCACGGCAGAAGATATAGAAGAGATGAGTGTCATCCCCTATGCCTCAGCCATAGGATCTATCATGTATGCCATGCTGTGTACCAGACCTAATGTAAACCTTGCCGTAAGTTTGGTAGGAAGGTACCAAAGTAATCCCGGCAAGGAACACTGGACAGCGGTCAAGAATATCCTGAAGTACCTGAAAAGGACTAAGGACATGTTTCTCGTTTATGGAGGTGACGTAGAGCTCGTCGTAAAGGGTTACGTCGACGCTAGCTTCGACACAGATCTGGATGACTCTAAGTCACAAACCGGATACGTGTATATGTTGAATGGTGGAGCAGTAAGCTGGTGCAGCTGCAAGCAGAGCGTCGTGGCGGGATCTACATGTGAAGTGGAGTACATGGCAGCCTGGGAGGCAGCGCATGAAGCTATTTGGGTGAAGGAGTTCATCACCGACCTAGGAGTCATACCCAATGCGTCGGGGCCGATCAAACTCTTCTGTGACAACACTGGAGCTATTGCACTTGCCAAGGAGCCCAGGTTTCACAAGAAGACAAGGCACATCAAGCGTCGCTTCAACTCCATTCGTGAAAATGTTCAAGATGGAGACATGGAAATTTGCAAAGTGCATACAGATCTAAATGTCGCAGATCCGTTGACTAAACCTCTTCCGCGAGCTAAACATGATCAACACCAGTACTCTATGGGTGTTCGATTCATCACAATGTAACTAGATTATTGACTCTAGTGCAAGTGGGAGACTATTGGAAATATGCCCTAGAGGCAATAATAAAAGGATTATTATTATATTTCCTTGTTCATGATAATTGTCTTTTATTCATGCTATAATTGTATTATCCGGAAATCGTAATACACGTGTGAATACATAGACTACAACATGTCCCTAGTGAGCCTCTAGTTGACTAGCTCGTTGATCAGTAGATAGTCATGGTTTCCTCGCTATGGGCATTGGATGTCATTGATAACGGGATCACATCACTAGGAGAATGATGTGATGGACAAGACCCAATCCTAAGCATAGCACAAGATCGTGTAGTTCGTTTGCTAGAGCTTTTCCAATGTCAAGTATCTTTTCCTTTGACCATGAGATCGTGTAACTCCTGGATACCGTAGGAGTGCTTTGGGTGTACCAAATGTCACAAGTAACTGGGTGACTATAAAGGTGCACTACAGGTATCTCCGGAAGTGTCTGTTGGGTTGACACGGATCAAGACTGGGATTTGTCACTCCGTATGACGGAGAGGTATCTCTGGGCCCACTCGGTAATGCATCATCATAATGAGCTCAAAGTGACCAAGTGTCTGGTCACGGGATCATGCATTATGGTACGAGTAAAGTGACTTGCCGGTAACGAGATTGAACAAAGTATTGGGATACCAACGATCGAATCTCGGGCAAGTAACGTACCGATTGACAAAGGGAATTGTATACGGGGTTGCTTAAATCCTCGACATCGTGGTTCATCCGATGAGATCATCGAGGAGCATGTGGGAGCCAACATGGGTATCGAGATCCCGATGTTGGTTATTGACCGGAGAGCCGTCTCGGTCATGTCTGCATGTCTCCCGAACCCGTAGGGTCTACACACTTAAGGTTCGGTGACGCTAGGGTTGTATGAATATGAGTATGCAGCAAACCGAAAGTTTTTCGGAGTCCCGGATGAGATCCTGGACGTCACGAGGAGTTCCGAAATGGTCCGGAGGTAAAGAATTATATATAGGAAGTGCTGTTTCGGCCATCGGGAGAGTTTCGGGGGTCACCGGTAATGTACCGGGACCATCGGAAGGGTCCCGGGGGTCCACCGGGTGGGGCCACTGTTGGAAATATGCCCTAGAGGCAATAATAAAAGTATTATTATTATATTTCCTTGTTCATGATAATTGTCTTTTATTCATGCTATAATTGTATTATCCGGAAATCGTAATACGCGTGTGAATACATAGACCACAATATGTCCCTAGTGAGCCTCTAGTTGACTAGCTCGTTGATCAACAGATAGTCATGGTTTCATGACTATGGACATTGGATGTCGTTGATAACGGGATCACATCATTAGGAGAATGATGTGATGGACAAGACCCAATCCTAAGCATAGCACAAGATCGTGTAGTTCATTTTGCTAGAGCTTTTATAATGTCAACTATCTCTTCCTTAGACCATGAGATCGTGTAACTCACGGATACCGTAGGAGTGCTTTGGGTGTACCAAACGTCATAACGTAACTGGGTGACTATAAAGGTGCATTACAGGTATCTCCGAAAGTGTCTGTTGGGTTGACACGGATCGAGACTGGGATTTGTCACTCCGTATGACGGAGAGGTATCACTGGGCCCACTCGGTAGTGCATCATCATAATGAGCTCAAAGTGACCAAGTGTTTGGTCACGGGATCATGCATTACGGTACAAGTAAAGTGACTTGCCGGTAACGAGATTGAACGAGGTATTGGGATACCGACGATCAAATCTCGGGCAAGTAAAATACCGATTGACAAAGGGAATTGTATACGGGGTTGTTTGAATCCTCGACATCGTGGTTCAACCGATGAGATCATCGAGGAGCATGTGGGAGCCAACATGGGTATCCAGATCCCGCCTGTTGGTTATTGCCCGAGAGCCGTCTCGGTCATGTCTGCATGTCTCCCGAACCCGTAGGGTCTACACACTTAAGGTTCGGTGACGCTAGGGTTGTATGAATATGAGTATGCAGCAAACCGAAAGTTGTTCAGAGTCCCGGATGAGATCCCGGACATCACGAGGAGTTCCGGAATGGTCCGGAGGTAAAGATTTATATATGGGAAGTCTTCTTTTGGTCGCCGGAAAAGTTTCGCGCGTTATCGGTATTGTACCGGGAGTGCCAAAAGGGGTCCGGGGGTCCAC